>NW_019392713.1:1445400-1464193 GCF_000648675.2 Cimex lectularius | reverse complement strand
CACTCACCCCAGAGTACTCGATATTCCTCGGGGCGGGGTAAATAACCCCTTCCTTTCACGCAAATAAATTACGTTCATCCTAATGTAATAACATAAACACCACACAAACACGACACAAACACTTCAGACACAACACAAGCACAGAACAAACACACATAAACTATATACATTTGAAGATCCCTATAGCCCTGAGGTACCGGTACAGCGATTTGTGCCCGCTGCCGTGCCCCAAGACTACGCACAGGTCCGACGATATTCCAAAATATTGCCTATAAACGTCGAGCCTTCTACAATTGAAAAGGTGCTCGACTGTTACTCTATCTTTGCATGCATATTTTTTTAAAAAATTTTGTTTGTTCAACCGATAAATATTTTCTTTAAAAACAATCCGTTCCTGTTGATGAATCATATTGGAAAATTGTTTTCCACTATGAATCGAAATTATTAGCTTGTGAAATTGAGATGTTTTAATGACTTGGCTCCTTTCCAGTTGGCGATCCAGGCCCAATTAACTATTCATTGAACTTTCACGCCTCTTGGGAAATATGGCTGTCATTTTATAAATAATATATTTTTTATGTACTCGCAAACGAAGTGATGCGTACTAGTATTTCCGCTTGTGTATGAAACTGAAATAATAACTTGTGAAATAGCATAATCTGGGCTTTGTGGTATAACCTGGGACTTTCTTAATAGGCAAGATATGTTCTCAAAATGGATAGGCAGGATCGTTTACTTTTAAAAGTCATCAACAAATAGAGTTAACACGTCATATATCAGTGATAATTATGATGATTATCACAACAAATATTAATATTAGAGTTAAACTTGTTAATAATAGCTGGAAAATAGCCATTTTCTTTTTATTAATATACTTCCATTTTCGGAAATTCATTATTATATAATAATTATTTTTTACTCATTAATCGTCGAATCACTTATCGGAAAAGACTACACGAGATAAGCGATAAAAGCATTGTTTATTTATATTTAAAATCAATAAATCTCTTTCATTATGTAAATCATTTGTAGACGGACAACCGTTTAGATTTGCGTGCGGAGATAAGACTGCTTATAGCACTACTACTGCACCCATTCTGAGAAACACATTAATACATATGTTGAACTCTACCTGGGTTAATTGTGCTTGTATACACTTGCGTTATTGAATACGATACCGCGTTTCGGCATTGCGCCATTTTCATTGAGGAACTCTGTCCGATTATCCGTGTAAGGAAATGTATCGTTAATAGCCGTCATCACCGCTGACCAACGGACACTATGGCCACGCTCGAAGCGACAACCGACGCACGCAACATCAAACAAAGTCCTAAACATGTATTCACCGACTCGCAGAAGCACACCCACTATCAACATTAATACATATTAATTATATTTTTTGGTGGTCACAACATTGATACCATGGTCAGCACTACGTACACAGTACACATATTAGAAGGAATCGGCCAACTCTAAGTCGTTGAAGACAGTTTTATTAACAAAAATCAAAATTTAGAATTAATTTGTCTAAAAACTTTTGATTAGATGTGCATGCACTGGATGTGGATGACATGGAGGAACCTCACAGTTCCATATGCTCAAAGTGGTCGGAGTAATGGCTTGCGCAGTGTTGGTTGAGTTTTGGCGGTCAAGAAAGATTTCGGTTCTAAAAGTCTTAGTAGACTTCTGTTAAATTATTGTCTTTTACGTGAGGTTTCTACGTGAGTCAGCTGTGTAGGTATGTTTCTAAGTATCGAACTTGACTGAAAATAGCTCCTTGTGTTGTATATTACATCATCACTTTGTCCTCTATTTTTATTATATGACTTTTATCAACTATGTGATGTTCCTGGATGTTGACGGTTATTGTCGCTATCTCTTTGTTATTGATGTGCATTGGAGGGCAAGATTGTTTTCCCTCTGTAAATATACACTGTTTACATTTTCCTCATTTAGTCTTGTTACTCATTTTTTTTCCGCCAAAATGGATGTCAAAGGTGGTGAAAACAAAATTGAGATATCATTGGAAATGATGGTATTAGGATATGTAGGAAAGACAGCAACTCAAGAGAGATCTTATGAGGAAACGGAGAATTTTAGAAAAACTAATTAGTGGAAAAAGGCATAAAACCTACACTATTTTTCATTTTTTTTAAAGATATTGTCAATTTGATGGAAGTAATTTAAATATTTCTCAATGTTACAAACTTGATTTATGTTTTTGTTAGCATAATCGTCTTTTCTGAAATGAAAAATGAGCCACAAACCGCCTTTATCACAATTATTATGACTCAATGATCAATTTTTAACTGATTTATATTTGCCATCGTGTTTTTCTGTCATAAAAGAAATTTAACACATTCTTGTTTAAAAGCTGCCCAAGGAAAAATTAATTAATAAAATTAGAACCACAGATTAAATAGTTTTTAATCAATTTCCAATTACCGAGGCGGATATACCTTCTCGAGAAAGCTTTTAAATTTATTTCTCGGTTTCCTTTCACCGGCCTGGACTTACGTGTGTGATCCTATCTCTCTTCTGCCTTCCCCATTTTATCAGATACACCTTGCCGTAGAAGGATTCCTATCTGAAATACTTAAATAAACTGGCTAAACGCCCACGAAACGACAAGGAATTCTGTTTAAAAAAATCCCAAACATTACAACGTTGTAAATTTATAAAAATATAGTTTGGATAGGTGCATCATATGAATTGTTGCTTCATAGTCATAGACGATTTATGGAATATCCGAGTAGTACATGACTGTAACATGGATATGTTTTAAAGCTAGATACAGGAAAACACCCGTCATCATTTTTCGTGAGCAAAATTGTGTTTTCGATACGACCTGTGGTATTGGATTTGAGGTTATGACTGCTGAAGTTTTAGTCCATTCGTTGATCTCTCCTTTAAGGGTAATTAATTCCAATCTCCCTGGGATTGGATTTGCCCCGGCCTTCAATAATTTTCCGTGAAAAGCTCCAGGAATGAATAATTGCAGTCTTGGGACCAATAAAGAGCATTTCCGAGCCCTTTTTAGCAAGGGCATCTGGCTCTGTTTCATTTCCAAGATGTCCCTTAGGCCCCAGTTTCCAAGTTTACCGCTCACGTTCTTAGATGAGTTTTAATTAAAGGCTAATTAATCTTTTACCAACCCAGACTATTAGTCATTGCCCAAATATTATGTCATCTGTTTAAAATAATTGATGTCCGTATCAACATTAATTTTGTAACCCTTCTGCATTTTTTCTCATGGCTTTAGAATAATCTTCACCAATATATTGCTTTTGACATGAACTTTCCTGTCAAACTGTTGACCCAGAAAATTTGCTGGTAAAACCTAAAAGGCAATTTAAAATCGGCACGTGAGACTAAAACGCCTGGACAATAAGATAACCTTAGGCCGAACGTGGTCATTACTATTTATCAGAAGGTACCTTTTTTTCCAGATTCCTTGAAATATAGCTTTATGATTCTGTTGATGCGCACTTGCGTGTAAGTTAAAATAATAAGTTCCATTCTTTGCATCATGTTCATTTTAATTTCTTTGATTTGAATGTTGTTTTATAACACTGATTTTCTCGTAAAATTGAACGTTTCCTTACGAAGACTGATGGGGTTTGTAAACATCTTTTACTCTACCTCTCTTGTTTCAGTGAATTACGTTCCTTTCTCCTCGGAGTAAGTTAGTTAAGAAGTGTAATTAACCCCGCGGATTCTGATCCTAGGGCTGTGTAAGTCGGCTAACCTTTTAATCAAATTATTTGCATTAAGATTTTAGAAGTGTTTATTTATCGACCTAAGAGTGAAGAAAATATTTCGACATTACGTTCTTTATTTGAAATATATATATACATATCGGTTCTCTACTTTTGCCTTGCATTTGAATAATAAAGGATTCATTAACGCTTAGAGAATATGTTCCGTTTGCATTGTAGTGCCGATATCCGCTTTTCAATATGCTACCTCCGTTCAGAGATTTATTCATCCACGCAAGTGGGCCTTTGTTCGTCGGAGGAATACGAACTACAAAGCATAAAATGTGGGTGAGACTTTAAATCGCTTTCCTTTTATTCACGAAAGCTTTGTTTTGTGGAATATACACAAAATTCTGGGGGTGCCACTATTTTTCAATTAAAGTTAACATGAATTGATTAAGTGGGACTAAATGTTTACGGCTAGTTGTTCTAAAAACCTTGGCACTATTTACCTCAAATCTATTACAATCTCAACCCCCTTCCTTTGTAAACTTCATCCTGTAGTCTTTGAATCTAAACAAGAACTGGAATCCCTATTCACATCGGAAGGACTGAACTGAACCGAAAATACCGATTACTTAATAGACTAGTAGCCAATAGACATATGCAATAAAGACTTTTGTAAAGCAATTTTTATCAATTAAAAGGATCAACCAGCACTCTTTTTAACTAATTATATAAGATTGCCACTGTTGAAAATAGGTAGTTCAATCTGTCCAAACTATTTCAATAAATTCAAGGGTGGGTTGTGATCCGTAAATTCAAACCGTGTTTGAAATAAATATATACAATAATGGTCCTATTGGGTTCTATATAAGGTCTTTTTCGATTAATGGTCAAATCTCGCCTGAAAACTTTCGTAGAAGATGAATGAATAAAGCTTTACATTGATCTCAGATATCGTGGTGAAGATTCACTGGTTTAACGATACGGCCCTGGGATGCTGTCTCTATCTTTATTTATGAGAATGGCAACATCAAACGGCTCATACATTTATTTAACCACTCTTTGTGACTTTTCAATAGGGGTATGCGGCCCTATTTTTCCACCCATATTTATATTGCAAAGCGGAATTCCGCCGCATCACTCTTTATAAACCCCAAATATTTTTTATTCTTTTTGAATTGGAGGCGAGAGAGAGAGAGAAAAAAAAGAGAGAGAAAGGAGATAAGGAGAGAAATAGAGTGAGATAGAAAGATGGAGAGATACAGAAAGGAAACAGAAAAATGAAATAAAGGAAAGAGAAAGAGATAAAGAGAGAGAGAGAGAGAGCGAGGGGGGAGGGGGGAGGGAGAGGGAGAGGGAGAGAGAGAGAGAGAGTGAGAGAGAGAGAGAGAGAAAGAGAGAGAGAGAAAGAGAGAGAGTGAGAGAGAGTGAGAGAGAGAGAGAGAATAAGAATAAGAGGGAGGAAGCGGGAGAGAGAGTGAGTGCGAGAAAGATAGGAAAAAGAAAGACCGAGAGTGACACAAGGAGAAAGTGAAATGAAACAACGGAAGAGAGAGACATTGGGAGATCCTATAATTTTTTACGGTGTTATCCGAAATTCTCCGAATATACCAAAACGACGCATGGTTCACCGAAACAATAATGAAACCACAGCGTCAAAGTAGTAAAGATAAACATTAAAGAAATCTGTTGGCCTGTTTGGACATTAATTATTTACAAAGCCTTTACTCGATGGAAAATATAAACGTAGCTGTGGAAATATCATGCTGAAATGGAAGGCAACAACAGCCTTACAAATTTTATTGAGTTTTCGTGGGACAATGACATGTTTAACGCTATGATGTAATCGGTAAAATTTATTGTTTCTAGTAACAAAAATTATCTAGGTTTAACTTTTCGTATACTGGATGGTTGTGACGAGTAAAAATTTAGTGCAAAATGCCATTTTAATATTTTGGAAAAAAACAACATATATGTAACTTTTTAATAAATAAAAGAAAAAACTAAAAACGTTCATTTACGCATGTTATGTTGAGATCTCAATTGTACCTAACACGCCGACATAGATTCTAATCAAAGTTAAGTTATTGAAGTATCTCACTAGGAAAACTCCGATTTACCAATTTAATCAGGATTGCGAAAAGTTTGCCCATAAACTTTCAGCATGTTTGAACGAGGGGCCTAGTTTTACTGTCTTGCAGGATTCCGGATCTTAGCCCTATTAACTCAATCTATTATTCCTCCCTGGACGGATTTTGTATAAGGCCGATTTTATTTAAACTGTGCACAGACGTAACATTGCTTTCGCATATTAAAAATAGCGGTACGGGTTTTACCTAATCTATTAACCAATAAATTTTGAAGTACAGATTTTTCATGATGATACCAGTTGGGTATTTTTGAGAGAAAGCATAATATAACAGGTTTGAAAAGAGTATTATTTGCGCCATAGCATAAATTTGATATATTTCTAAAGAACAATACACTGAGAAAAATTCTGGTTTTATTTGTCAAATGAAAAGCTTGGTTTCAAGGTTAAAAGAAACAGTTACCCGTTTTGGACAACTTACGTTGTAATCAAGCCACCAATGTATAAATTCACAATGCACTATGTTTAAACTTAGTCATTCTCCTTCGAACCGCACCTTCTTTTAACCTTAACTTTTCCAATGCTGATACTTTCTTTAAGTTTACCTTTTCTCCGGGGACGAACGCATTAACTAGCGGTCTTTATGGGACCATTAAGATAAGAGAGGTTTCCGAGGCAAATCCTCATCGCACTACTGGGGCCAGGGATAGAATCGATGTATTTCGCTTAGACCGTGATTTGCCTTTAAAATGGATTATTATACTTGGTTTTCTTATTCGTGATTTGTAAGGTTAGAATTTAGCATCCTACTTATTATTTTTTTGGTTATGGGTTTGTTAGTTTTATACAGTTCTATATTCGATTAAGAATTCATTTCGGCACAATTAGTAATGGCATACCACGTAACAAAGCTATTTTTAATTATTTATTAGGAGATGATATTTTTGCAGTATTCTGTTTATACACATTATTTTTGATACTAAAAAAATTAATCTAAAGAATCGTAAAAATGGAAAATAATTATATAACTACAGTGATAATAAAGCATGGATATATCATTTAACCCTATAATGCTAACATTACCTACTTAGCCATTTATAGTCTAACCTGTCCATAACCCTAACCCTACCGAGCCTAACTTACCCCTATTTCTACCAACCTAACCTACAATACATTAAACCAAATCCGCACCAAACGTAACCATCCCTAACTTAACCTAACGTAATCCGACCGATGCGCGCTTGCCCCCAATAATATGTTTGAAACTGTAATTCATAGAAAAACAATAAAAATAATCCATAGAATCAAACGCCCATCTTGATTGGAGTTAGTGCTGGATATACTAAACCTGCATGACTTATGTGTGTTGCGCAACTGTTGGTCTTTTTTTGTTATGGTAAAGATAAAAAAGTACATAGTTGTTCCGTCAGCTATTTTTTATTAAACTATTATTTACACATAGTTTTTTATTTCAATATAATATGAATTAATACTTTAACGAACAACAAATAGTGTTATTTTTGGTTTTAATGAACCCTCGCGTACATATATAAAGAGAAAATTGAAAAGTACAAGTCGTAACAAATATCAACTTCAATCATCGTCTGAATAAGACACTGAGTACTGACAAAGATAAATTATGCTAAATTATACATTTAAATGTAAACCTCAGAATTGTAAGTCCTATATATCAATTCCAAACTTGCCCGAGGCGGTGGCTTTGTTTCCAACTGTTTATCATTCGAAGCTGTTACCACACAGATATTAATCGCAACCTTAAATCCAAGAGGAAAAACACTGCTGATTCTGACAGCAAAAATTTGCGATAATTGCGGGATGTTTTGCTCGCAAAAAAACTTTTTGTTAAGGCACACACATGTTTTCAAACTGAAAGACTCGCTTAACTAGTAAACCAACATAAAAGGAACGATTAACTTGAAGAATAAATATCCCAAATGATGGAAAAGTCGCCAAGAGAAAGTGTGAACAGGACTAATTTACGCGGTGTGCGTGGAAGAGTCAAATCAATCCACACAAGTATTCTGCACATGAAAAATTAATTTGACAGTTAACATGCGTGGGTGGGAGCTAGAAAGTTGGACGTGATGAGTGAGGTGGAAATACAGAGTAGGATCGATATCGATAACCTTATCGGTTATAATAACCGTCCGAAATTTTTAATCTAGTTGTATATTTTTACGATTCTTGTTTAAATCAGTAACATGATATCTTTTTTAATTCAATAGTTAGTAAAATCATTATAACAATAATGAAAATGTTAAAAGAAACTATAGTGTAACACAAAAATAGATTTAAATCAGTCACATTGTTCTTCACAAGAAAATAAAGGGTTCTTGACAGACATGCTAAAAAACACATCGCTGGTCAGAAATTAAAATAAAAATATCCATTAACGAATTTCATTCTAAAACAATTTTATAAACATCAATTGTATAATGTATGTAATGATTAAAAACGCTCTGATAATTAAAGATTATGTCACAATTGCTTTTAATTTCACTTAAAACCAAAAGACTAACTTCGAAAACAACAAATATATTATGGATCATATAGATTAAATCAGGCGGCACGCAACACAAATTACAACCGGATTACAAGTCCATGTCCTAATCAATTATGTTCGAACTGTGAACAGTTGTGTAACTCGCGAAGTGATGAAACATTAGGAACATTGACAGATTGGTAGTCTAGGATTGTTTGAACCAAAGAAGCGATGATCGGAGTTGGGTAAAATGAGAAGTTTACAAAACTTGAAAAACCCTTACATTAAACTGTAATTTCACATCCAAAATTAAGTTCAAATCATGAACAAAAGTAAATAAGATCACCTGATTTACTTTAGCTCTTTGTAAAAGTCAAAGTCAAGTTACAAGGATTTATCTTGGTCATTGTACCTAGCTAATAAGTTGATTCAAGGCAATTAAACACAAACACACACGTCTTGTCGTTACAGTGGTGCAGACAATTATTGTTCCTGTGCTTGCACAGCCATTCTGTAGGATATGGCCAATCTTGGTGAAATTAACCCATCGGAGAATGCCTTGCTTTCCTCTTTTCTTTTCTTGCGAACCCAGCCGTCAATTTATCCTCCGTAAATGTTTGTTTACTTTTATAGCCGAAATCTTGGAATTTTCAGACGGTTCATTGCGGGCTAAGTAGTGGTAAATACTTGATAAAAATGCGCGGCTTTTGAATAAAGTTTACTATATTAAAATAAAGAAATTTTTTTACTTTGGCGCCGAACTGTAAAAGGCCAGGCAGTGGAAGTGCCCGTTAATTCCATTAGTTTTAAAAGCGGGAGGGTAGAACGGCGAGACCCACCTCTCACGCACTAAGACTCGATTGCGTGAAAATATTTAGTTGTAATATAACATTTGTTGGATAGTTTTACGAAAGCAAGTTTGACAAGGATCGAGGGGATTGTCTTTCCTTAGCATTGATATATGTCGTGAGTAGTTCAGCTTAGGAGATTATATTGCAATTCCGAGGATTAGAGATTTGTAATTACTTATTGGCCTTTCGTCCCTTATAGATGGGGTTTCACGCACACTGTTACTTTGTACTCAAACTAATTAAATAATTAATTATTCAATAAAATAATAGACACTTTGACAAATTATGATACTTTCAGTTAGTTCAAATTACAGCTTTTAAATAGAAATAGAATGAATGTTAACTTGATTAACTTTTTATAGTTTTATGCTTTTATTAATTAATTATATGCAGGGTGATCCATGATGCATCACTGGTGTTTCTAGACTCAAAATACAACAAAATTCTCACTTCAATGCTGCTTGTCTGGATCTCAATAATAAAGATGATATATTTATTTCGATGAAAATCGAGTAAAAATGAGCATGTTTTCTTAACCATTTGCCCTATCACAAATATAAAAACGTCGCTAAAAACTGATTAAATTCCCATCAAGAAAACGTACTCAGTATACGATTTTGGGGGACAAATGTCTGGAAGCTGAGCCGATGTTTTGTTTCACCTCGAACATTTGATTTAACTGTTGGGAAGCGTATTATTCCGAGAATATATGCTACTCGTTTCTCTAAACACAAAACTTCGTGCTATGAAAATGACAATTTTCTAAATTTTGCCGTTTTATAATTTTTAAATATTGCGTTATTTCTGTCATAAATATAACTGGAACAGAACCTAGCATAGTATGTTTTCTTGATTGAAAAGTAATCAGTTTTTTCAGCGGCGCGTTCAAGTTTTGTAGGGCCTAGTGTTCAGAAGGTATCCTAGTTTTTACTGAGAAGTTCGACTTTTACAGAAAAAACATAAATATAGAGAATCACCCGGGGATCAATGGAAACATGTCATTGCATTTTGGGCGCAGACGCACCCCTTGATGTATGTACTATATTATTTAGATCTATGGAAGTTTATAGTTGCATTCTAGAATTTATTAAAACCAAAAACATATCCTTATATTCAAACACTACTTTCGTGGTCCGCTTGACCAGTTAATACATGACAATTAATTAAGGTTTTTAGTTGTGATGAAAAAAAGTTAATGGCACGAGCGGGATTCCGGGACCGATTACACGACATTTGAACAATGGCAAAAGGAGGGAAAACTCATAAAGTGGGGTTGAGATAGGAAGTTGATATCCGAGTGGATCGAGGTCACGATAGCTCAAGTGGTAGAGCAGCGGCGTACCTAGCCGAAGATCGTGGGTTCGAATCCCGCTCGTGCCATTAACTTTTTTTCATCTCAACTAAAAACCTTAATTAATTATCATATCCTTATATGTTGTTTGGTTTCATATTCCATTGAATAATAATATAGAATAAATAATATAATGTAATAATGTGTTGTGTTCAGTGGCCGTTAATTAGTGAATATTTAGAGATCGTGATATAATAATACTGAAATAATATAAAATAAAAAATTTTCTTCTAGACTTATTTGTGATCTACAGTAAATTTATTCTACGTTTTATGTCACGAAATGCAAGGAATAATTAATTAAAAAACGAACAATTGAACAACTGTACAGTAATCCCCTAATATTCGCGGGTTTTTAGTTCCAGAATGTTAAATCCGCGAATTTTGAGTCTATTTTTCTAAGCTATGAGGCCAAAAATTGAGTACAATTTAGAACTTTAAAAAAAAGTAATAGAAGACATAACAGCGTTTAAACATGTTAATTGTTTTCTCTTTCGCCTAATAATACATTTCTTGAAGAATTTCCAGATAAGGATTTGAAGCGGCCTCGACATCCCTTTTAAACTTAAAACTTAGATTTAAAGATGGGCCGAAATTCATTGCGTTTTTAATAAGTTCATCCTTCAAGGTTAAAATTATCCTGAGCTGTTTTGTAGAAAAACTTTGGCCTGCATAAAACATGTAAAAAATGTAACTCGCCCCAAAATTTTATTCTTTCACCACGGGTCAGGACGTTTTTTTTTCTGTTTTCAAAGAGGAGGCATTTTTCGACACAGCTTCTACGAGAGAATAAAATAAATTGAGATGAAAGACGGAACAGTATGTTGAAAGCAGGCAAAAGTTTTCTGTGAATCAATTAGAGCCCCCAATCCATTTTTTAAAGAATTATTTTCCGTATGAAAATAAAATTGTTTACGCAACTGTTTTTTATGAATAAAGAAATTGTACTTCCGCAAATGTCAAATCATTCCTCATTTTTTCATACGTGAATAGTGAAAACCACAAATGTTAAAACCGCGATTGTTGAGGAATTACTGTATTTTAATATTTCAACTCCCCAACGGCGCGAAAGGCCAACACTTACGCTACACTCATAAGTCATGCAGGTTTAGTCTATCCAGTTCCCTACTCATCCCAAGGTTGACGATTAATTTGATTATTTTTAGTACGTAATAATTTTATTTTGACTGTTTTCCCAGGAATTAACAGTTGTTCAAACGTTAAACTATTCTCTAGTTTAATATGCACATGAATTTTTTTATATTGGAAATCAATCAAAGTCATTTGTTTACATGAATTCCATTGTAACTCATTATATTACGCAAGAACAGCGATCCGTTAATCATTTATTTATCATTTACTGTTTAGAATACGATTTCCTGTAATAAACTAATAGTTTTACGTCCATAAAACAATGTAACGGAAGAAAAATATATATGTCTGACTGTGGGAAAAGTGAAATTGTCTTGTTTGTTTTATGCAATCGTTGTCCATCACCACGAACAATGGGTGAATATTACCACAGTACCAAACAATCCGGTTGTTGTATTCCAGGCCCCAAGGGGTTGGCAAATTCCTAACTGACAATTAAAAATTCATGAGACAGAACTATTACGGAAACACAATTTCGTTATTAGAAAGAAACAGGATATCGATCAACGTTCGTGAGTTTTTTCTAAGGAGTTTTAGTATGGGGAACCTGATCCTTGTTACGACCTTTTTGGACTGATAGCATTTGTATGCCGCACCTGAACACCATCTTCTATCAAACAACCACCTCAATTGTGGGTAAACGAAGCAAATATGTGGAACTATCAAGAGATACTTAGTACTTCTTTTATTTGGCTTTTTATTTTCTCTTTAGTGGTCATATACAACTAAATTATTTTTATTATATAAGTACAAAATAATTTAATTATTAAATACAATGATGGGAGTTGGCATTCACTAATGCGTAATTTTTTATGTCTTTATTTATAACATACTTTTGTGTGGGATCTTCTTCGAGTTAGTTATAGGTAATAAGATATTTAATTTCGTTCAACGAGAAAGGGTGTCGCAAAAATGTTCAAGCGAAACATTCCTTTATCCATGCCTAAATCATATTCACATTAAAAAAAATATTTACTAAACTATGCAATTGTTTAAAACGCTTGGTGTTCTCAAAATCAATCTGTTTACGGATTCCATGAACTGTTATTTTTGTAGTAGTATATATAGTATTTTGTAGTCAGAAATGTATTGAACTACGTTTAAAATGTTTTATTTCTTGAAAATTATGTTGTTACTAAGATAAAATTAAGTTTTGGTTAAAGTTGGATGGCAGGCTCAATTTCCTATTGCTTCTGTTGGTTATTCTCTCCTTTTAAAGTTATCCATTGTTATGAGAGACGAGACAGAAATTGGAATAAGTGAAAAAGTCCGATTCCCCTTCTTCTTTTCCTCTCAGATTTTCCAACGATCCTAATTCCAAGCACTTTTGTTTACGATCTCGCCCTTTCTCCCTGATGAAATCTAATGTTCACTAATTCTCCCTTGGTGAACAATGGACAATCTGGAGACACATCTGCCCCATTTTTGGCAGGGCAGCATTGTGCGGTCGGCCGGGGCTATTAGTTAGAAGATAGATGAACATTCTCAGAGTGGGCTTCGCCCCAATGGATTCCGTGGTCTTTCGCATAATATCATTATTAATATCCTTGGAATTGCTGGGAATTTATCGCTCGTGATAATTTCTGATTTTTACCTTTCCACAATATTGTGGTTTTCAAATTGTCCTTACGTGCCCTCACTGATAACCTTAACCGCAGTTCTTAGTGTTTAATTTTGAAATATGCAAATGAAAATTATTACAATTATTTCATTTCTTTGTTTGGTTTTTTTTTTTACGAAGAACGTCTAGTGAAAATCTTAATATTGAATGTTTGATGATTTCATATGAATGCGTAATACTTATTAACTGTTTTATGTTGATATTTGTGAATTAATCAATTTTGAAGAGTTTGGCAAGATTTTGTCGGTGTGAATAACTTGTTCTACATTCAAAAACAACTTCTTCATTTCCTTTACACCCTTTTGACCCAAAAACGCACATTAGAATGAGGATATTTAGTTTCCAGGAGGTGGAGGGAGTTTAAAAATCCCATTATTACTTAAGTCGGCTTAAAAACCCATAGAGGACAGGCTGATGTATGGGCCCTTGTATGACATGGATCGAATTTTTGACATTCCCTACAACTGATGTATATGGAGAGTATTTCAGCTTGGAAGATTGTATTCACGATTCCAAAAGGATGAGATATTAGAATTATTGTCGTTGACATTGTTGTTTAATTGTAAAGTTATTTTAGCGATGTATGACAAACTTTTTTCTTCAAAAAATAGTTTCCCTGTGAAAAAGGAATATGTTCAATTCGACATTGAAATATTTCACAAACGTTAAATTGTTTATTTGTCTGTACATAGTTTTTACACCTTTTGAATGTCTTGGACTTAAGTTTTGAATATAGGTACGGTTTCGGGTTGGCTTCACAAACGTTTTGAGGAACCATTGTTGCTGCGCATCGGTAGAGTTAGGTTTGGTTAAATTTCATATCCATGATCCAAGGTTTTTTCCTGAAACGTACAAAGTGAATTTTTCGTTATTTGTTTTGATAGCTATAGCACGCTAGTTCAAGAAATAATCCGTTAAGTCAATTTAAAATTTGATGGATAAGTCATTCACAACAGGTGTACTGTAAGTACTGAATGATGTACATTATTTCTTGAATTAATAATTCCGGTGTAATAATCTGAGCTTGACGAACCATAGATATTGACCGAAAAACATTTTAATGTACAATATTAATATTGATATGTTTTTGTGCTGGGTAGATAAATTTATTTTCATAACAAAAAATAAGCATAACCAATAATTGTGTTGGCACAGTTGGCTATGCTCAGAATGTAATTTGTTCAACCCGAAAGGTATTTAGTTTTCAGCGAGGTGGAAACTTTCAACCTTTTACCGCAAAATGGCCAGTTGCATGGTAATCAATTATTTAAAAAAAAACAAAAAAAAAACATTTATTTTGTCTACCAAAATGGTATTGCGAAAATTGATGCTTGTTTGATTTTCAACATTTAATTTAAAAAATCTTGGAATACCATCTTTTTTCTCTATGTAAATATAATTTTTCAACTGCCAACGTTTTATCTTTAAGTGTAGTTTAGTGTTATATTTTATTTCGTATAATATGCGCTGGTAAAAATACACAAAGATAATAAAAGTCATACGGTTGATTGAATTATTAATAATAAATGTGACTGAAAGTTTTTTACTAAAGAATCGAAAATTTCAGTGGGTAGGGCAACATCGGATATAAATAGATGAACAGAAATGCTTGGAAAAAATGGAATTCTGGGTAATGAACAAGCTGATAAACTGGTCAGAGGTAAGGATCTGCAAGACCTTATGCTCAGAACGGTATAACAAGATCAAACAAAAACTTGTCCAACTCCGAATAGACCGACACAAAACAAAAGGACAATTAACGACAACAAAATTGGCAAATACATTGCTACAGCTAAAGAGGGTAAAATTGCGGGGAGTGATAGGACTATATACCGTATATTCGACGATAGCCCAATTTTTAGGTTATACAAGGAGGACGAAACTGTCAATTATAATATTGGGTTGTCCGGAAAATAATGCAGGATTTTAAGTTTTCATTAAAAAAAATCTATATAAAATATTCTGTTTACGTTTACAGGATTACTCATTNGTATGGGAAATTATTTTGATTAAAGAACATTGCTTTAAAGTAACTAGTTTCTTTTTTTTTGTTTAATACCAAAATCCTGCATTATTTTCCGGACAACCCAATATCTCTGAATGTAATGCAACTGCTCAATGGAGACATAACTTACTGTAGAAAGAATACTCGGGAATTATATTTGTAGCAAGGACCTACTTCTTAAAAGAAGGATCGAGTCAATTGATCTTAACTACTAAAAAAGTTTAATAAACCAAGATGCTTTAGTACTTGAGGTATACCAAACTCCCTCTTTCTAACATCCACCATCCGCATCATTGAGGCAGAAATTGGAAAAAAAATTAGATAGGCTTCATTCGACGATTCGTAAAAGGTTCTGTCGCTCTATAACTTTGATTATACAAGGGTTTTGAATGTTTAACTCACTCAAATAATATCCTCATGTATATTACATTATGTTTTCTATATTCCAATAGTATTACATATACAAATAAATTTTCCAATTCTATAAGTCTTTTTATTGAGAGAAATGATGAACAGAAATCAGCACCCTTCAAATTTAAAGTACGATGAAGTTTAATATAAAAAGGGAACATTTTATGCCCAATTATTTTTGAGCCTTTGTACATCAAGTTCACATTTAAGAAGAGACGCTTTGAAGGATTAAGCCGAAAAGTTTTAAGAGTTTTCTTCATGGGAAAGTTGAAATAAATGCTTCACAAAATAGCTTTTATTAAATTACAACTTAAAAAATTTGTTATAGTAGAGAAAGAAAGGCGATGTGAAAATTATTGCTACATTTAGCAGTCGAAGTATCTATTAAACGTGTTAAATCCTATCGATAAAATAAAATATGATGTGGTTATAATAAAAGTTTTGTTCTGAGCAATCATTGAAAAAAGGACATGGATTATCTTAATGAAACTTTTTTTAGTGATACTAGTTTAGTTAAGGTTAGAGGAAGGGTTAGGTACATAATTATGGTTCAGTGATTTTTCGTGAAGCGGTGAAATCATTAATAAGGGGAGCAGTTCATAAACTGATGACGGTGTAAACAACACCTTTTTTAAAACAGATTTTTGTTGTGATTGTTCGAAAAATATTTTACAAAAATGCCCTTGATTGATATTTTTTCGCTTTCCTAATACCTCTGATTTATTTCGAAAATTATAAACATGGCGATAAATTTAAAAAGACTCGACTGATTCACTAGAAACCTTGCTCGTATTTACAAACATATACCCTAAACGTAATGGCACTATTTGGCCTTTGTAAATAAATTATAACTGGAGATATAAAAATAAGTTTGATGACGTTTGGCTAATTTCATGTTTATTTTTCTCAGTGACTGTAAATTTTCTTTAAGAAGAATCTGGTAGAAAAGAAATTTAACTTTTGGACAGTTGCAATTGCATGGAATTTGGATAAAATCGAGAGGTATGAATTTTAAGTCTTCAGTGTCGAAACTACTGCATTTCTCTACTTTATGGAAAAACGTTCAATCAAGGATACGTAATTTAACAGAACAAAACCTAACCTAACTTTAACCCTAACCAACCTAACCTTAAATCTTAACATTTCTCCGTTGGTCAGAACCCTCAGAAACGTTTTTAATATTTTCGGACCTGGTTTCACTAGGAAAAAATTCATGTTTGTAATTTACTCACACAAGGGTTTTTTATTAGCATTTTCAATTCATATATGTTTAGCAGTCATAAATGACCGTATTAATTTTTGGAATTAGTTATACTTTTTATCGAGAGACTTGTTTGAGATGAAAAAGTTAGTGTCGCTATCCCTCTTGTGGCACTAACATTTTCATCTCACCCAAGACCTTAGATAAAAGTATAATTAATTGAAATTAGTATTTTTGTTGCATTTATTAATCGTAATTATAAAAATATTTTCTGCTGGTCGCCAATTTCCAATGTAAATAAGTCTTGTCCTTTTATCTGTTATTTGCTTGTCAAATCGTAGTGAGAACATCGTAGGAATACATGGGCTTAAAGATTAAACGCTGCTTTATTATACAATGTTGTCCCATATATTAAAGGCTTGTTTAATAAAACATCCTCGCAAGAAAAAGACAAAACGTCATACCTTGGGGTTTAGGAATGTTGAATTTTTTTGCTGTATATGGCCAGTTAACAAGTATTACAACAGATCTGCGTTATGCTAGAAGTTATTTCTAACCAAAATATATTTACTTGAACAAAATCAGACAATATATTTAAATTAAATATAAAACTTTAGATCGTAAGATTCAGTCATTGGTAAATTTAATTTTACAACTAACATTGAATTTTAATCCGCCCGTTTATTCTTCTGTAATTATTAGGATGGTAATTTTTTCCCCTTCTTCTTCACAGCTTTGCAGTTTCTCAATGAAAGTTTTATTTTTCTGGCTTTATTGAGAAAATTATGCTCCAAAGCTTGTACTCTCCGGTGGAGAGGGATAGAGGTGTTATAAGTTACGTGTTTCGTTGCTATTAAGTCGACGTCGATTATAGAATAAAGGGAAATAAAAGAAATTATAATCTGCAAGAGTGGGAAGATTTTGATTTCCTTGTGAGGCATTTTCTGTAGGCAGTACAAAATGATAAATGCGGATTTCACTATACTGACTGTTTTAGACTTCAAAAGGGGAGAAATAATAAAACAAAATAATATGAAAAAAGCGATAACCATTTTATCAAAGAAAGAATTTGTAACTTTTTCATTTTCACTTGTACAAAAACCGAATGGCCAGTATTATAATACTTAATAAAATAACGCAATAAAAAACTTTATTAACAGAGATAACGAAACTATTCACTCATTCCTTTTTAAATAATATTTATTTGTCAATAAATATTCACATTGGCCATATTATTTATTAATTTAATTTTGGCGTTAAAAAATAATTCGATTAGTTAAAAAGAATAATAAGAGGCGAGCTTTCCGACGCTTCAGAAGACATCCGACGGAGGAAAACCTTGATAATTTTAAAGTAAAAAGGGCTAGGGAGAGGCGTATCCTGTCCCAGGCCAAAAAAGAAAGTCTGGCGAGATATGTGTCAGAAATGACGCACCATACATCCGCCAGGAAAGTCTGGGACAGGGTCAGAGCCCTCTCGGGCCGATCCAAACCTCCGTCGGTCCCTATCTTAAGCACGGATCATGGGAGCGTGACAGAAGCTTCGGAGGTGGCCGAAGAACTAGCGCAGCATTTTGCTGCGGTATCCAGCTCCGAAGCCTACTCCGATAGCTTTCGGCAAAGAAAGACCGAGGCGGAACGCATGACAATCGACTTCGACGGCGGAACAAGTGAAGCGTACAACGTGCCCCTGACGATGGGAGAGTTCGAGTCTGCGTTGGGGCGCACCCGGAATTCAAGCCCCGGGTGTGACGGTATCCCATATGAGATGCTTCACCACCTTCCCCAGGGTGTGAAGCGTCGCTTGTTGGACCTTTTCAACAACATATGGGAATCAGGCTCGTACCCCGATCGTTGGCGAGAGGCGCTCATCATACCTATCCTTAAAGAGGGTAGGGATCCAAGCT